>NC_068432.1:21512119-21519619 GCF_023373465.1 Oncorhynchus keta | reverse complement strand
GAAAGAGAAAGAGAGAGAGAAAGAGAGAGAGAGAAAGAGAGAGAGAGAAAGAGAAGAGAGAAAGAGAGAGAGAAAGAGAGAGAGAAAGAGAGAGAGAAAGAGAGAGAGAAAGAGAGAGAGAGAAAGAGAAAGAGGCTGCACAGCAAAGTACCTTGGCATCATACTTGATTCCAACCTCTCTTTTAAAAAGCATGTGAAAAAGGTCATTCAAATAACTAAATTCAACCTAGCTAATTTCCGATTTATACGAAATTGTTTGACTACAGAGGTAGCAAAACTGTACTTCAACTCTATGATACTCCCCCACTTAACATACTGCTTGACTAGTTGGGCCCAAGCTTGCTGTACAACATTAAAACCTATTCAGTCTGTCTACAAACAGGCTCTCAAAGTGCTTGATAGGAAGCCCAATAGCCATCATCATTGTCACATCCTTAGAAAGCATGAGCTCTTGAGTTGGGAAAATCTTGTGCAATACACCGACGCATGTCTTGTATTCAAGATCCTAAAAGGCCTGGCTCCCCCTCCACTCAATATTTTTGTTAAACAGAAAACCCAGACATATGGCAGCAGATCCACAAGGTCTGCCATGAGAGGTGACTGTATAGTTCCCCTAAGGAAAAACACCTTTAGTAAATCTGCATTCTCTGTGAGAGCTTCCCATGTCTGGAATACACTGCCATCAGACACACATAACTGCACCACATATCACACTTTCACAAAATGCTTGAAGACATGGCTAAAGGTCAATCAGATTTGTGAACATGGTCCCTAGCTGTGTGTTGCCGCTTTCCATGTTGTCTGTAGCTTGTGAGGTGTGGAAACACTTTGTTGCTTTTATGAATTTTGTCTTGCTGCTTTTTGTTCTATGTTGCTCTGTCTGTATGCTACGTCTTGCTTGTCCTATGTTGCTCTGTCTGTATGCTACGTCTTGCTTGTCCTATGTTGCTCTGTCTGTATGCTACGTCTTGCTTGTCCTATGTTGCTCTGTCTGTATGCTACGTCTTGCTTGTTCTATGTTGCTATTGTCTATATTGTAATTGTTTGTAATAACCTGCCCAGGGACTGCGGTTGAAAATTAGCCGGCTGGCTAAAACCGGCACTTTTACTGAAACGTTGATTAATGTGCACTGTCCCTGTAAAAATAAAAAATAAACTCAAACAGTAGGCATGTGGCTACCGCTCAGGAGCAGAGAGAGAGAGCCTTCACTGGGCCTGGAGAGAGAGAGAGAGAGAGAGAGAGAGAGAGAGAGCCTTCACTGGGCCTGGAGAGAGAGCCTTCACTGGGCCTAGAGAGAGAGCGAGAGAGAGAGAGAGAGAGAGAGAGAGAGAGAGAGAGCCTTCACTGGGCCTGGAGAGAGCGAGCGAGAGAGCGAGAGACTGCACAGCAAACAGTAGGCATGTGGCTACTGCTCAGGAGCAGAGAGAGGTGGGGAAGGGTACAGAGGAGGGAGGGTGGGGGACAGGAGATGTAGAAGAAAGGAGAGAGAGGGGGAGGGTGAGAGGGTGTAACGCTTTGAACACAGCGATAGCGTCATTGCATTTTGGTACACCAAAATTACATTAATTTCCAATGAAAACGCTGCGTTTACCTTGCAGCATTGCGTTACAGAGGCAGTTGCAGTGCGTTCGGTGCATATGTTGGCTATATCGAATGTATACATCAAACTGTATGCGTAGACGGCCTGACAAAAATGGTAGCAGAAGGTGAATGTTGGACTTTTGTTGCAAACATATCCAGATGATGCTGCGTACTATTTTGCGCAACGACACTGTCGGCGTGTTGGAAGCCTTAGTATGTGAGTGGATGCATGGGAAGAAGGGGAAAGGGGGTGAGAGAAAAGGTGATAGAGGCCTCCTATACTGTCTCCCGGGGGGGGGGCCCCGCAGTACAGCCCAATTAGACCTCAACACAGTCTCCTCTCTGTTTATAGTGCTGTAGATGGAGGGAGAGAGAGATGAGGGAGGGAAGAATATCAGTGGAGACGAGGAAGACAGACCAACTAGGCTGTCCGCAGTCCAATAGGTTTCATTAGAACCCCCTGGAACTCATTCCAGAACCATGTCATCGATGATCATGCCGCCGCACCCTCCAGCACAAACAACTAATCCGATTGGCTCTCGGAGGGTCACCGTGTCTAATCAGGGCGGTTTTCCGTGACAAAGCTCTACCCTTCCAGGAAGCAGAGCCGGCAATCCAACATTTCCTAAACGAACCCAACGCAGATGCCACATCTTGCTTTAATAAAACGTTTTGTATGTTGAGAGCTGCTCTAATGTCTGCATACACACGGGTGGACACGCACGCAAAAGTAATAACCAGGGGCACCTCTGCTGTCAATCAAAGTGAGTGTGTTTCTGGGGGGCTCATTAAATGTATATGTAATCTTCCTGAGGTAGTGTGGTGGCATTAGGGCAAGTGTTAGTGTTATTAGGGAGGAGAGCTTCCTGGTGTCCCCAAGGGGGTGTTAGAGGACACACACACACACACATCATTCTTCCACGAGAAATTCCATAATTTGGTGTTTTGTTGATGGTGATGGAAAACGCTGTACCAGGCGCCACTCCAGAATCTCCCATAAATGTTCAATTGGGTTGAGATCGAGTGACGGAGACGGCCATGGCATGTGGTTTACATCGTTTTCATGCTATTCAAGCCATTCAGTGATCACTCGTGTCCTGTGGATGGGGGCATTGTCTTCCTATGAGCTCATAGCCATGGTAGTCAGAATAATAGCCTGCCCTGCCTAAGCATGGTGGGATGTTAATTGCTTAATTAACTCAGAAACCACACCTGTGTGGAAGCACCTGCTTTCAATATACTTTGTATCCCTCATTTACTCAAGTGTTTCCATTATTTTGGCAGGTACCTGTATGCATGCAGGTGTAACTAATTAAGCTAACAGTTAAGACCTGACCTGTGCCCTTTGGCCTGAGCAAAGAGTATGCGCGAGCTACCGAGAGAGTGCACGAGCGAGAGCGACCAAAAGAGTGCGACCGAGAGAGTGCACGAGCGAGAGCGACCAAAAGAGTGCGACCGAGAGAGTGCACGAGCGAGAGCGACCAAAAGAGTGCGACCGAGAGAGTGCACGAGCGAGAGCGACCAAAAGAGTGCGACCGAGAGAGTGCGAGCGAGAGCGACCAAAAGAGTGTGACCGAGAGAGAGATTGTGTGTATCGTGATGAGTAAATTGAGCTGAGAAACCAGGTAATATCATCCCTCTCTCAGAGTCTCATGGAACAGATTTCTCTGTTATGGCTCCATAGTGTGGAGTACAGACAGATAGAACCAGTAGTGAAGTCAGGTAAAACCAACGCGGTACTAATCAGACCTCGAGCTATATTCTATTCTCAGCCTGTGTACTCCTCCTTTTTATACTAATCCATTTCTCTCAGTTTTGCCCCTCTATCTTTCTCCAAATCACCTCTCCCCTGCAGAGCTCCTGACTATCTCCTGCACCCTGCAGTGTGTGTGTGTGTGTGTGTGTGTGTGTGTGTGTGTGTGTGTGTGTGTGTGTATATATATATCCTTTAAATTTTTTAACTTGGGTCAAATGTTTCAAGAAGCCTTACACAAGCTTCCCACAATAAGTTGGGTGAATTTTGGCCCATTCCTAGTGACAGTGCTGTTGTAACTGAGTCGTAACTGTTTGAAGGCCTCCTTGCTCGCACACGCTTCTTCAGTTCTGCATACAAATTTCCTATATGATTGAGGTCAGGGCTTTGCGATGGCCTCTCCAATACCTTTACTTTGTCCTTAAGCCATTTTGCCACAACTTTGGAAGTATGCTTGGGGTCATTGTCCATATGGAAGACCCATTTGGACCAAGCTTTAACTTCCTGACTGATGTCTTGAGATGTTGCTTCAATATATCCACATAATTTTCCTTATTCATGATGCCATCTATTTTGTGAAGTGCACCAGTCCTTCCTGCAGAAAAGCATCTCCACAACATGATGCTGCCACCCCCATGCTTCACGGATTAAAGGGTGTTCTTCTGCTTGCAAACATTGCACTTTTTCCTCCAAACAGTTCTATTTTTGTTTCATCAGACCAGAGGACAAAAAGTACTATGTCCGCATGTGCAGTTGAAAACCGTAGTCTGGCTTTTTTATGGCGGTTTTGGAGCAGTGGCTTCTTCCTTGCTGAGCGGCCTTTCAGGTTATGTCGATATAGGACTCACTTTACTGTGGATATAGATAGTTTCCTCCAGCATCATCACAAGATCCTTTGCTGTTGTTCTGGGATTGATTTGCACTTTTCGCACCAAAGTACGTTCATCTCTAGGAGACAGAACGATTCTCCTTCCTGAGCGGTATGATGGCTGCGTGAATCCATGGTGTTTATACTTTGTTTGTAAAGATGAACGTGGTACCTTCAGGCATTTGGAAATTGCTCCCAACGATGAACCAGACTTGGAGGTCTACCATTTTTTTCTGAGGTCTTGGCTGATTTATTTTGATTTTCCCATGATGTCAAGCAAAGAGTTTGAAGGTAGGCCTTGAAATACATCCATAGGTACACCTTCAATTGACTCAAATTATGTAAATTAGTCTATGAGAAACTTCGAAAGCCATGACATAATTTTCTGGAATTTTCCAATCTGTTTAAAGGCACCGTCAACTTAGTGTATGTAAACTTCTGACCCACTGGAATTGTGATACAGTGAATTATAAGTGAAATAATGTCTAAACATTTGTTGGAAAAATGACTTGTGTCATGCACAAAGTAGATGTCCTAACCAACATGCCAAAACTATAGTTTGTTAACAAGAAATTTGTGTGGTTGAAAAACGAGTTAAATGACTCCAACCTAAGTGTATGTAAACCTCCGACTTAAACTGTGTGTGTGTGTGTGTGTGTGTGTGTGTGTGTGTGTGTGTGTGTGTGTGTGTGTGTGTGTGTGTGTGTGTGTCTGTGATGCATCTAAATAGCATTGAAACCTGGCTGTTTTCTGCCCCCAGGGCTTGTGAGCAGTGGCCTCACACATGGGCTGCTGTCCAGGATGACAAAGACCTTTCCCAAAGTGCCAGTCTGGAACTATATGCTGGTGTTATTCTACAATCTTTTCACTATAAAGCAAAATAACCACAGTCATTCTTCTTTATCTGTACTCCATGACGCTTCCAGTCATTCATCCATGTGATGACCTACTCTACAACACATAACATCCCATTCCAAAGCCAAACCCTTTCGTGATGTAGGAGTTGAAGACAAAACCCAGTTTTCCCCTGTCATGACCCCAAGCCATCAAATTACTATATGAATGATTCAAAACATCCACTTACTGCTGATCCTACAGACAGACAGGGAGGAGAGGAAGAAGGAGAGAGGAGAAAAAGGAGAGAGAGAGAGAAAGAGACAAAGAAAGAGAAAGGAGTAAGCGAAGGAGAGAGCGGTAGAGCCCATGATCCATGATGGGAAAAGCCCCTCTCTCTATTCTATACAGCAGAGGCCAAAACGGAAATCAATCACACACACACTAATACAAATATGCTCTGTGAGTGAACTGTACAATAGTGGCATACTGTCTAAGGGCTCTGTTCACGCAAAAATGAACAGTATAGATCACATACTGTTATAACATTGATACACCCAAGCACAACCACTTCCAAAACATATATGCACGACGAGTACACAAATAAAACTCAGACAATACTCAAGTATATTGGGTTCTTTTTCTCTCTCCCCTTCTACCAACAATTTTCTTGTAGAGCAGGAAAAACCTTGCCCCAGTCTACTCCCCATGGTGCATCACCATGACAACCAACGGCATCCCTGCCGTTGCCTTGGCAACAGCACTTCACCGCCCGGAGGTAGGATGTTGGTGGTTGGGGTGTGTGTCAGGGGTGTGTGTGTGTGTGTGTGTGTGTGTGTGTGTGTGTGTGTGTGTGTGTGTGTGTGTGTGTGTGTGTGTGTGTGTGTGTGTGTGTGTGTGTGCTGGGAGCCAAGAGGCTGTGGAACGGATGGACACACCACTTCAAAAGATCCAGCTGCCTTTCTCGGTTTACTAAAAACATGCTCTAAGAAAACACACCTTCTGATCAGGGCCCTGTTTGCCAAAAGCATCTTACTTAAGGCCATGTTATTTGTTAGACTCTCTGTAGTTAAATCTCCAAGCTGTTTCACAAAACCAAAGTTACTCGAGTTGCTCTCGAAAACGTGGGTTATTACACCAATCGTAGCATCATTCGATGCTTTGGTCATTCCTTGTCACTTTATACACAGAAGATCGCCACTAAACACAAAATCCAAGACGTTTATCTGTCTTTCTGTCACAGCTTCAGAAGAATTGTGACAGTGACGACAAAGACAAAGCTGCCCATTTCTTTGCATTACAAGCGACAGATATAAAGATCAAATGAAAACCCGAGATACCTGTATCAAAAGATATATACAGTATAGGCTGCGTAGACCTATATATTTGAATAATATGGAATATTTAGCTATTTGTATGCTGCCGTCTTTAATTTGTCATTTTTGCCTCAATATATTTAATGTGTAACATGTGCGCAATGATGTGCCAAATCTTGATTTAGTGCATTATTATAGGGTTAGCATTACAATAAACCGCCTCAATATTTGTAGCCATTGGTGATATCTCTCTAGGAGCTGATCCGTCGTCAGTATTGTGGAATGCTTGTAATGTTAAGTTAAGATCGGAAAGGGAGAACACTGATCCGAGAGCAGTGGTTCTTCTCGATCCTATCAGTATCGACATGCCTCAAAGACGCACTTAGCGAACATTCTCTCTGCGTGGTATTTTGGAAAACGTATGTGACATCGTCGGCAGTCGTAGGAAAGATGCTTCGTTAAAGCACTCCTAAGTTCCATCGCTACGGGGAGACTGGGCCTTGGTCAATACAGATAGATCCATAATAACAGAATATCACTGATACAGCTCTTCTTCATCACCTAATGAAATCACTTAGTCATCGACTCCTCTGGAAGGACTTCACTAAGAAGGATAACCGCTGGCTATAGTTCATGTGTTAAAAGCTGCCCTGCTGTTGTAGAGCACTGAGTGCAGTAGTCCTAAATATGGTCTGACTCTCAGCCTCGTCCTGGGTAATTTGGCCCAATTACAGAATGATTCGGTGGACTAGTGTCCTCTGTGTGTGTGTGTGTGCGCATATTACTGTCCAGCTCACTGCCAGATGTGGAGTGTGTGCACTCGTGTGTCATGTAGCAGGGAGGGTTCTGGGCACGCTCACTGGAAGGCCCCACATTGTTATTGTCTCAATGTTCTGTTGCCACGACGATGCCCAGTCTGCCACGCTATCCCTATGCTTGAGCAGGTCCACATGGTGACAAAGACAAGAACTAGGCCTGTAAGGACGCCGAGGAACACCCAAATGCAAAGACCCCCCATACAAAATCAGACGAGCCACTTCAACCTGACCTGGAAGAGTCTGGCAGAAAGAGACGGGGGGGGGGGGTCCTTAAAGTTACATGACTCAACAAAAACTAGGTCTCCAAAACACCATTTACCACTCCCCCC